>NC_056614.1:20212347-20244631 GCF_018340385.1 Cyprinus carpio | reverse complement strand
TGCAGTGCCACTAATCAAAGAACCAGTGTGAGGACTCAGAGGGTTAAAACTCAGCCACAAACCTCACTGTGAAGTCATGAGACCTCAACGGATTTTTTCAGCCAAATGTCCGTCAGTTTACAGACATCTCCACAGCATGTGCCATCAGAATGGTATAATAGATTCATCTACATGATTAATGAGCTATTCAGCACTTGCCACACCCTGAGTTTGTGTAGTGAACAGCATACAGTTCATTGAAAGAGTTGGTGAAACAATACAATCAAATAAAGCAGCAGGATTGCATTGGGGCGTTTTGCTGGAGTATTTTAATATTTACCCCTAGCTGCCGCACACATGTTTAAAAGACTGAGAATTTGTCCTAAATACATTTGCTGCACGCGCTCTCTTACACCGCTGGCATGGTGTGTGTGTGTGTAAATCAACGGTTTTCCAAAAATCTGTTTTTCTGTTACCCCACAAAGTGCTTGAATTGGCTAAACTGTTGCGTTCTCCACTGTATTACCTTTGTAGCCAGTGCAGATCCAAATGTGCCAGGGAGAGGGACTGATACTGTGCTGGCAGAATCCAGATGGAGGAAAATCGGTAGCAGCTGTGGCAATAGTCTAAAGGAAATGCACTTTTGCATGTATGGCGTGGAAGAGTGGCGTAACCAAAGGTGGATAGACTTGTGGGAATGAGGTTAGATCATGTTGTAGTGCTCCATTAAGTTTAGCCAGCAGAAATATTGTAATAAAAGACACTACTTTATCTAAGTATATGAATTAATATATGTTAAAATGACTCATACAGCAATAAATTAAATAAATTATATATTTTTATAAACTTCACAAAATATTTTAAAGTCTTGTAAATATACGCTGAAAATCATAGTGAAAAATATATTTTATTAAATTTTTCAACTATATTTTGAACATGAAAAAATCCAAAATATTAAAACACATTTTTAAATATTAAATACAAATATTTAAATATTTTTTTTCTGTGAGCATATTCAGTAAATGTAACAGTGAAACTTTTTTTAAATTAAATTAAAATTAAATTCACTAAAATGAATCAAATTGCATTAAATTCATCAGAAGTGATGACGACTAACTTTTATATTGTTACAACAAAATTCTATTTCAAATAAATGCTGTTATTCTGAATTATCTATTCATCAATTTAATAATCATGCATTACAGTTTCCACAAAAATATTAAGCATTTTTTTAACACTGATTTTAACATTGATAACAACTTTGCCTTCACAGGAATGAATTACAATAATATGTAATTGTATAAAATGTATTATTTATTTATTGCTGTATTTATTTATTTATTGCTGTACCGAAAACAGTTCAAAACAGTTCTTTAAAACTGTAATAATATTTTACAATATTACTAGTTTAATTATTATTTAATTGTTAAAATTACATTAAACATAGAATAAAAACTTCTCTCTTTTTTGCTGTATGGGGACCTTTTGTTGATTCATTGATGATTAATTAATATCAATGGATTACACCATAAGTGTAGACCTGTTACTTTAGACAACAGAACATACAGGTTTAAACAGTTCACACACTGTGCAATGGAAACCCAGAGCGAGGGCCCATGGGCAAATAAGTGTAGGTGAAGCGAAAAAAAACCTGTGCTGTCATATCTGCCTCATTATTCATCCTAATGACTTGTGCTGTTAAAACTACTCATTTTCAGAAAGAGGGAACCATGGACTATTTCTAGAGCCCAGCTCCCAGGATATCCTGTCTGAGGCTCCTTTCAGGGGCCGAGAAAACTTTTCACAGAAAGAAAACGGCAGACTTATTATCCACCGGGGTTTTAAACGGCACATGAATCTTCACTTTCACAAGAACCTTAATGGCTCTGTTTGATGTCTGAGCAGCACGGACTGAAGGGAAAATGGTTGTGTGCCTTTTTTTTTGTCATGGTAATTGCTCTTTGGTGGCCATTCCACTCCAAGCAGCTGTTCGCCCATCATGCCAACTAAAGAAAAGCCGGGCCTTTTTGGGATGAATACAGGATAAGATTATGGGGAAAACTCTGGGATTATGAAAGGATAATTAATGAAATGGAGCCATTTGTCAAGCGCTCCCTGACATGCTGCAGACTGGGAACAGAGCCTTACCAAATTACTCAACTGCTGCCTTTTAAAATACACCCACTGTACATCCATTTTCGCACGCAAGCTTTGATTATTAACTGCCATATTATATTGGGACAAAAAGTTCAACCAATCTATGACCTTTATGACATGTTTTAACCACATAGATTAAACAATTCACAAAGTTCTTACCTGCTTGGCAGGCAAGTTGTTCCTCTTATGTTGTGTGCTGAACTCAAAAGACACGAGCCAGCTGAGAAATTTCTGCTTCTTAAAAACATAATTTAATCCAGCTGTCTCAATTAAGGAAGGAACAGGGAAAGAGGAAGCTTCAGCCACGTTTATGGTCCACCTCAAACCCCATAACATGCTGGCTACAGCATTGATCTCACATGGCCACCGTGACCATAAAGCCGCTGGACGTACCAGACGCAATCAAGTCCCATTCATTTAGCACTGACACTGCGCACACAACATTGAACGCAAATAAAAGCCTTATACTGTGGCCATACCAGTGAGGTGATTAATGACTGGAGTTATACAGAATCCATATGGCGTGGAAAAACCCTTTCCTGGTTTTATTTGTAAACGCATGCTTGTAACCCTCAGCTCAACATTTCAAAACTCATAACCTTCAACTTTCTCAACCTTTACGATCACGGATGCTCTGACATTTAGATGACAGCTCATCACTTCAAGCTCAGCTCCAATAAGGCTTCTTATCCTTTTGGCAATGATCTCTCCGGTTCAGTTTTTCCATCTCTTTAAAAGGTTACATGGTTATCTGCAGATGCTAAAAGACCTGGAAGGTGACCTACATGACCAACCAACCTGCACTAAGTACATTGACTGGTCCTTGGCTCTTCATGCGCCGTAACATACAAGGTACATCTTGGTAGTTCGCCAAATATCTAAATGTACTCACCCTAAGGCTCTCCAAGATAAAGTTGAGTTTGTTTCTTCATCACAACTGATTTGGAGAAAATTAGCATCACTTGCTCACCAATGCAGTGAATGGTTGCCGTCAGAATGGGAGTTCAAACAGTCTTATAAAGTAGAAAGTTGAATGTTTATAATAAATTAATCCATTATAAAGATGTTTTTAACTTCAAAAAGATTCCAAAATCCATATAATTGTTTCCTCCAGTAAAAACGTCCACCTCTTGTTTATCTCTCACATCAAAAATCCACCACCAAAATTTTGGACATGTTTCACTTGTAAACGGTGCTTGAACTTTGCATAACAAAGGAAACAATGGTTTGAAGTTAAAAACATCTTGATGATGAATTTGTTTATTACAAACATTCAACTTTTCGCTTCACAATTCATTATTTGATGGACTGGAGTCATGTGGGGTACGTTTTTGGACTCTCATTCTGATGGCACCCATTCACTGCAGAGAATCCATTGGTGAGCAAGTGTCATAATAAATTTCTCCAAAGTTGTTCTGATGAAGAAACAAACTCATCTACATCTTGTATAGCCTGAGGGTAAGTACATTTTTAGCAAATTCTCATTTTTGGGGTGAACTATACTTTAACCAACTGTGACCACAGCAAATGACTAAACCATAATATGTTCTATTTGAATTCTCAAGAACTACATTCATTTTTATATTTGGTTTTATCACAGTGCTTTATTTGTGCCTTCTATATTCTGTATGCTTATTTGTGTTGCTATTAGTCCAGCTATAAGCCTGGTTTCCATTACAGATTTGCTCAAAACTCTTGCAATATTTTATAAATGTAGATTAAAAAAAACTATATGACTGTGTTTCCATTAACCAATGTTATGTGGTTAAAATGTTGTTTTTTTTCCTCTCATGATAAGCCATGGCGATGTTGGTAGGTTTACGTATATCACAGCCAACGCACTAGCCATTATTTTTGAATCGAAGGAGAAGTAGGCATGTATCTTTAGTGAAGTAGCGCGTAGAGCCACTTCTGGAATGCTTCTGAAACGTGCCGTGGAACAGGTAATATAAACGCAAGCATTGACTAGAGTGACTGTGATCAGCTCCGGTGGCCGCATCAGAGACGTAATGTGCCGCAGACGTGTGCATGTGCAGTCTAAATAAGGGGTCATCCAAGCATTGATGGCAAGGAAAGACTCTTATACTTGAGAGCAGCCACATATGAGGTGTTTCTCTGAGTTTTTTTTTAATAATGATCATATGACTTTTCAATCCGATCTCACAGCAATTCTTACATATTTTTCGAGGTGGCAAATTCATAGGAATTTGTATGAGGGACCCACACCTAACCTCGCCCCTAAACCTACCATTCACAGAAACCATACAAAAATTGTAAGAGTGAGGCTGTACGAATTAGCCACCTCATAAAACATGTACGAAATATTCCTGTTTCGAATTGCCTAAAAAACACCTCATATAAGCGCAAAAAACTTTTTTGCTATATGTGCGAGTTTTTGTGAAATTTATGTGTTTCTATTGGGCGTATTTTCACTTCGCAATTTCAATTTTGGCAATTTAAAGGGTAGGTTAATGGAACCACAGCTGTGTAGTGTTCTTTAGTGTAAAGAGTGTTTTAAATTGCCCTAGGAATGTTGCTTTTTATATGAATCTGTGTGATTTAATACATGCAGCTTACTGGAATAAACTTTTATTTTTATGAGTAAATAAATAGATGAAAGATAAATAAGATTTATGGCACAAGCTCTTGCCATAGAATCCAAATGCATTTTGTTACATAAATATGGAACTTAGAGGGATTTCACATTGAAAGTTGCAACACAAAAGTAAACTCAAAAGTAAAAATGTTACAGTCCTATAAAAGTCAAATAAAATGAAGGAAAACTTCCTGTTTGATTCTGTTAAATGATTTGAGGCTTTGCTGGGTGACTTTGCTTGTTTTTAGACCCGTTTATTATTCCTGTGTGGTTTACACACAATTTTCTGCATATTTTATATGCATGATGGTATTTAGGGAGAGGTCCAACATTGTAATGAGAAGTGAATGTCAGCTGTGTGAAGTTTGGGTGTGATCAGGCTCACACAGAATCTCAGAGAATCTCCAAAACATCAGGCTAAAAAAATCTTCAGATTCTGTTTTGACCTTGGTATGATCTGTCGCTTTTATGGCGTCGGGTGACACTGAGTTTGACTGTTAAAATAAAAAAGTTAATCAAAGTTCAAACTTCGTTCAATGTCATGTGCTTTAGAGCTGTGACTGCACCACATTAGAACCAGATACTGTGAAGCAGATAGGGCAACATGGAAGGCCAAGTCAAAAGGTTTATGCAGGTTTCTCAGCCAAGATTTATCATGCTCTGACCTTGCTGTCAGTTACCTTATCATGGAAACAATGTGTTTTCACTGTGCTTACTCTCCGTACAAGGCCGCAAAGGCAGCTGGATAAAACCAGTAAGTCTTTTGAACTTTTAATCCAATGCAGTTTTCGCTGCCAGATGTATCTATCCTGGCAGAGGAACGTTTAGCAGCAGGCAGTCGAGCCTTAGAACAATATGTGCCTGTGATATAAGTTTTAGGAGTTAACTTTTAACACCTGGGCCTGGTTCCTGATTCACTTTGCACACTTTGGATGAAGTGGTAGAAAAATGAAAGTGCTCTACTTAGTCTAAATATGCAATAAAATGACTCATACCAAAAAAAAAAAAAAAAGTACTACAATATTTTTCTTCCTAAAATATGTTTTTAAAACTCACAGCTGACAGAAATTTTTTGAAAAATTGTGTTTTTAATCTTTAATCACATTTACCTGTAGGAACATATTTTAAAATGTACCTACATGTCCACATCAAATGCATTTTAGATACATGTAAATATGACTTGAACAAAATCAGTTTTCCAAGCATGAGCAGTGAGTTTATAGTAAATGTATTTACTATAAACAATAAAAAAAAAGTGTTCTTTTGGAATTTATAGATTTTGGATAATATTAACATATACGATATTTGGATTTTAAAATATATAAAAATGCCAAAATATGATTCTAAATATATATTATAAATTACATAAAGATTTTATGAATTTATTGTATATATTTGAATATATTATTATTATTATTATTATTATTATTATTATTATTATTATTATTATTATTATTATTATTATTATTATTTTAGATCATATGTGTTTATGCCCCTCAGTTAGAATGAGCAAAGATGTTTCTGGTTGAGGAGTCCAAAAAGGCATTCAGAGAAAGACCGCTGGATGCTACTGTAAATCTTGCCTGAGAAGCCATTCCAAATTGTCTGGACAAAAGATTAGAGATGAAATTGTTGAAAAAAGGTTGAAAATTAAGTCTACGGCATGCCACTAAGATGCCTGTTTTCAATTATGGAACCCACCCAAGCATGGTCCCCTTCATTTGGCTGTTTTCCTGGCGACTACATGACGCTTCTTCTCAATAAATTACCATAGTGTCATCTTAATATACACAACATCACAAAGGATTTAATTTGGGAAACCAAACGGGACGAATACATAGCCTCCAACCGCAGTCCCTTTAAGGGCAAGAAACAGTCATTTAATTTTAAGAGCGAAAAAAAGAAATATGGATAAAGCTTAAAAAACTAGACAACCTTCTGGCAAAATGAGAATATTTGAGGGTTTTGACCAAAGAAACTGGGATGCTAACAAGAATGTGGAAAATTCCGCCAACATGTTTCTACTCAGTGTGGTGGAAAAGTAATGGGAAATGGGAATGTTACCCTGAGAAGGATAAAAATATAGTTAATTCTACAGGAGACTATGCTGTATGTCCTTTGCCCTTTTTGCAAATGCTCAGCGGTTAAGAGAGGCAATCTGTGTCTCATTCAGTCTGGATGTTCAAATGGTGAGACAGTAGTTTATTGTAAGCACAGGGTGCAGAGCTGATTTTACTTTAGTAGTGGTAATCTTGGACAGATTTTAGGTGTACATATGGCTAAAGTCAAGTGCTCTTTATTAAAAACATAATCATCTTTTTCTGTAGGCTAAGGGCCAGATTTATCCTACTAAACAGGGCAAATTAGCGTATTCCATAAAAACGCCGATGGGAGGGGAAAATTCTGCGGGTGATTTACTGACAAGGTGCACATCTCATTAAAGAACAAAGACGCAACATCTCATTTACATAATGACCAGCGCAATTTACCAAGAGCAGTGCAAATTACCGCCTGCTTTAAGACATGTTTTTTGGATGTTCAATAATACCACAAATATTTCAAAAGTCATTTCAATTTAAAATCATTTCAAAATCTTCACCAATAATGCAAAGACTGACAGTTTTTTTTATCTCATGTGAATGTCAATAGTATTAACTAAGAGAATAAGTCTCTTTGGATAAAAATGTTTGCTGAATATACTGTAAATGATTAGTGTAACTTAAAAACAGTCCTTTTGGCATATTATTTTACACTTTACCCTCAATATCTCACTTGCACTTGGAAATGTTAGTGATATATCAACATTTTGATCCCATTTCTACCTTTTCTGAACATGTTATAATGTGTTTTATTATTTGGTCGACTTAAGAATAATCCACTCCAGGTTGCCGCTCCATCCTCCACTCTCTTATTCTCTATTCCAGACTGAAGCAAAGACTCTCTGATCCATAATTTATGAAATGTATAACTCACCAGCCAGTAAACTCTGAGCACTGCTGAGTTGTGCTCACTGTTTCTTATAATATGCAGTTAGATCTTGTGATAAGTTTTCATGTTTCATTAGCAGTTATTTTGTTGTATTGTCATAAATGCCTCCCATCTGCTTAATTTTTTTTCAATCAGTCATTAAATTCATTCATTTTACTTTTATGATACTACAATAAAAAAAGAATGGGATTCCAACATATTGTATGAATACTTTACAAGACATTTTTTTTCTGAGTGTATTGTAATCTGTTAGACATGACTGAATGTAAATGGTCTTCAGAAGAGGCTTTAAAAGGTAAATATGATGATGGCATAAATAAAAATGACTCTACACTATTTCATCATCATTTGGATTTCACATGCTGTGCCTAAATGTATGTTTTCCTGTCAAGCTGAAAGTGTGACAGAGCTCTCAGGGAGGTAAAAAAAAAGCAATATATTTCATTCTCATGCAGCTAATAATACAGAACAGAGCATTACATAATGGAATTTAATATGACTGTAATTACAGTTGTCGCCATCTTCAGTGGTAGCTTTTCGACAGCTAGAAAAAAAGGCTTTGTCTAAAACATTTGTAAAACCCAGCGGCAGTGCAATCTTGAAATGTCAACCACCCTACTGGAATAATCTCTCACATAAAACAGCATGTCCTAAAATAAAAATGCTTTCCACAGAGTTTTGCAAATTTTGAACATACAATAGGGTATAACAAGGAAAATAGGCCTGCTGATTTTTTCTGGTCTTAAAATTCATGATCATGAAATATTCTTTTATTTTTAACATTTAATATGATCTTGAATAAAGTTTGTGATGTGAATAAAAACAGTTATTTAGAAAAGTTCTCTGGTGTTTTTTTTTTTTATTTTATTTTACAACAGGAGGCTTTTTACCCTGTTATTTTTGAAAATACAAGCCATTTATTCAATTAATATCTTCTGCCAGTCTACTATTTTCCAGTATTGTAGGTAGAACAACACTAACCTATTTCTAAGGTATAGGCTTTGTGTGAATATGCTCTGAATCTAACATCACAGATCATTAATCTTTCTGAACACTTTGTTTACTATAAATATAAAGGCATGTGTGGCAACCACAGGGACAAAGGGCACAATAGATGTTATAGAATTTAGTTTAGACTACGCCACCCTGGGAATTTCACCCAGGGAATAATATACCCGCACACAGGTTCCCCACTAAAGACAGAACAACATGGAGACACAGGTATTTATACAAAATTACCAAAAGTTTATTATAATTTATAATAAAAACCATGCACAGACAAATGACAAACCACAAACGAAATGTTCACAAAAAGGAAGCTGCGGCCTCACGAGAGATGTGTACGTTCCCCTCACACAGCACACTCACTCTCACAGCACAAAGAGCCCCAGTGAAATAATCGGTCACAGCACACGTTGTAGACACCACCACCAAAGATAGGAGGGAAACGATCAATTTCCTAAGCCAAAAAGGCCGCAGCTCCTAAAAAAAACAAACACACACTCCACACCGCAGAGGCTCTGAGAGAAAAGAAAGAGATTAATACAAAAAGAAAAAGGTTATACAAGCTAACAGGTGGATGACAAATACTCATCCACCTAAAGGTCTTGACGTTCAACCTTAATGGGCCCAATCCAATCCAAAAAAGCCATTAAACAAATCTTGAAAAATAAACTTAAAAATCAACAGTTATTACGTTGTATACATAAATCAACACTTCAAATGAATAAACAATATATGAAATAAATAAATTCACAGATATTATACCAAAAGTGACAATTTAGACATGAAAAATTACACAAAATAAAGAAAACCCCAAAGAAAGAAAACCACAAGTTGCTTGAGGTTTCAATAAAGAAATATAATTCGAGATCTTATTATATGGGCAAAATATGCACTTAGAAAGTGTGTGTAGGCAAAGATGTACAGCAGTATGTATCAACACATTGTATTACAGCAGTATCAGATTGTCTATAAACAAAACAGCGGTGACACTGCACGAACTGTAGTTCTCCGTAGCTGCGAGGCCAGGCACCCAAAAGGATATTCCCTCAATAGTTTGATACAGTCGTCATTCTCCCACCAAATCACGAACTAATCAAAACAAATGCAGGAAAGTTGCCACCTAACCAGTCGCTACACTTTAATAAGACAACAATAAATTAAAACCAGTCATACCCGTACCTGAAGTCCACAGATGCCCGCACAACAGTCATCCGGATGAAGCCAATTGTAATGAAACGCAAATGGGAAATTGTTGTCCGTCCGAAATGGTCAGAGCAGCGCGCAGCAAACAGGTGAGGTTTCACAGAGAACACGCTGAGAATGGTCACAGCAGCGTGCAGCATAAAGCAAACAGGCGAGCGTTCACAAAAGACGCGCAAGGAGCCTATATGCCAGCGCAAATTAATGACGTCACGTAAACTGCGTGTGGGCTTTCAGCTCATTATGCCACAATATACCCCACCCTTTTGCAACGTCGCCCCGACGTTGGACTCAACTCCAGGGTCTAAAGACGGAAACTGAACTAGAAATGGCTGCTGATCGAATAGAAGACCCAGAACCTCCTAATGCCCTAGGAAGGTGATGAGGATTAGAGTGCTGTCCTGCAGTTGTTCGTCTTGGCCTCACCTGACCATTATCTGGCTCAGGGGGGTGTATGACCCCTGGCAAGATGGAAACCAAACTACCACCCCCCACTTCTACCGGATCAGGATCAGGCTCGCTTGGGGCCACTAATGGCATTGTATCAGTAGTGGATGACTCAACCAACGCATTACCTTCTAAGGCTGGCATACCTGCTTCTTGATGCTCCCTTGGTACCACATGCCAGCAATCCACCTCGTCTACCTCCTCATACACCGTCTCTAACAGGGTTGAAGACACCTCACTAGGACTCGACTCTTGAGTTACTACCTGACTCCGTCCTTTCAACAGGGAACGATGGACATGTTTAACCCGATCGGGTTCTTCCCGTGATGCAATAGAGTACACGGCACCGTTATCCTCTGGTGCTTTCACCACATAATAGACCACAGGACTCCACACATCTTGGATTTTATGGCGTCCTCATCTACCACACTCCTTCAAATACACCATCTGACCAACCGTCAATGGGACATCCCGAACATGCTGGTCATGGTTCACCTTTCGATAATCTGCCGCAAGCTTTAACCGTGCACTGGCCCCCTTCAAAAGCAGCCTGTAACCTTGCTTGATGTTCTACAATCCACTCATGCACATCTCCAGGAACGACTTCCTGGACCCCTCCAAGCAGGAAATCCACCGGAAGCCGTGGCTCCTGCCCAAACATAAGAAAATATGGGGACGCACCGGTGGTTTGGTGGGGGGTGGTATTGTAGTAATAGACCACTTGCGGGAGACAAGACGCCCAATCCCTCTTCCTTGAGGGAGGAAGGGTGCGCAACAGATTATGCAAGGTGCGATTAAATCGCTCGCATTGGCCATTACCTGCCGGATGGTAAGGCGTTGTGCGCGACTTCTTGATGTTGTACAATCTACATAACTGCTGAACCAGGATGGACTCAAAGTTACGGCCCTGGTCAGAATGGATTCGACCAGGGACTCCCAACCTATAAAACCATTCCCCTACTAACACCCTAGCAACGGTTTCAGCACACTGGTCTCGAGTTGGGACAGCCAATGTATACTTCGTAAAAACACATCTGTCATCACCAAAACGTTCTCTATCCCTGTCCGAGATGCCTCCAAGACAGTGAAATCAATTGCTAGAATCTCATTGGGCCGAGATGCCAACAGATGGCCCATATGACTACGAGCAGCTGGTTGTGTATCTTTAGCAACCTGGCACCGCTCACAATCTCGACACCACTGGGCCACTTCTGCTGCCATACTTGGCCAATAGCAGCGCTGCCTCACCAGTTCGAGAGTGCGCTCTATCCCTTGATGTCCATGCTCCTGATGCAACAGGGTCAACACTTCACTGCGCAGGGAAGAAGGGAGAAGAATTTGAAGAATTTCTTCTCCTCCATCAGAACGAAAAACACGGCGGTACACTACACCTTCTCGATCTACCAACCTATTCCACTGACGGAGTAAGACCCGTGCTGACTTAGAGAGCCCTCGGCGCTCCTCCCCATTAGGAAAGATCTTACAATCCCAAAACTCTAATACCTCACCAAGGACTCTGTCAGCATGCTGCTGGACTCTAATTTCCTTGGCAGAGTAACTCGGTAGAGCGGACATCGCTGCCTGAAGAACGTGGGGACCTATTTCTCCCTGCCTCACAGAACACAGCATCTCCTCTGGTACACTTAGTCCCAGGAAGTGCATGATCCAACCCATGACAGCCAGGTGGACCCTGTCTCGATAGAGCATCAGCATTACGATTACTTCGGCCGGACCTATACTTTATCTCAAAGTCAAATGAGGCAAGCTGTGCGGCCCACCGCTGCTCTGTAGCACCAAGCTTTGCAGAATTCAGGTGACTCAGGGGGTTGTTGTCAGTGTAAACTACACATTTCTGTCCCAACAAATATTCCCTGAATTTCTCTGTCATGGCCCACTTGAGCGCAACAAACTCCAGCTTCATGGAGCTATAATTTGACATGTTGCGCTCAGTGGGCCGTAGACTACGACTCGCATAAGCGATGGGTCGTACCTTGCCCCCCTGCTCCTGAGAGAGCACCGCACCCAGTCCTCTATGGCTGGCGTCTACTTCTAGAACAAAAGGTCGCGAGAAATCAGCATAGGCCAGGACCGGAGAAGTCGTAAGCCTACCTCTCAAACCATCAAAACTTTCTTGGCACTGCTCGGACCATGCCATGCCAAAGCGTTCGACCGTATGCTTCCTGGATTTAGACCCTGCAAATTCTGCCACTAACCGATGTAGAGGGGCAGCCAATTGAGCAAAGCCCTCCACAAAGTGGCGATAATAACTCGCGAAACCCAGGAACGAACGCAAGTCCTTGACTGTCTCTGGTCTTCGCCACTGGGCCACTGCCTCAACTTTACTGGGGTCGGTGGACACTCCTTCAGCCGAAATGACATGTCCCAGATATTTCACCTCCTTCTGGAAAAAGGAACACTTCCCTAACCTAGCCTTTAACCCTTCAACCTCCAGACGATGCAAAACCACCTCTAGACGCATCAGATGTTGTGCTACTGATGACGAGAACACTACAATGTCATCGAGATATAATAATAACGACTGGCACTGCTGGTCTCCAAACAAGCGTTGCATTAGTCGATGGAAGGTACTGGGGGCATTGCAGAGCCCAAACGGCATACGATTGTACTCAAATAGGCCAAATGGGGTACAAAAGGCGGTCTTCGGCCGATCCCCCTCAGCTACCGGGACTTGGTTATATCCATTAGCCAAGTCCATGGTTGAGAACCAGCAGGCCCCTGACAAGGCATCTAAAGATTCCTCTATGCGAGGCAGGGGAAATGCATCTTTTCGGGTTTTGGCATTTAATTGACGGTAATCTACGCACATGCGTAGGGTACCGTCCTTTTTCTTTACCAGGACTATCGGTGAAGCGTAGGGGCTACAGCTCTCTCTAATCACCCGCGCCTCAAGCAGTTGATTAATATGTGCTTTAACCACCTCATACTCAGAGGGCGGAATTCGGCGATAACGCTGCCGAACTGGAACATCGTCCACGAGGGGAATATCATGAGCCAACAAACCAGTGCATCCCAAATCCCCCTCATGGGCTGAGAATACCGACTGGTATCTATGAAGCCAACGCCCTCACTTGACTTACCTCCTTCTCCGATAATCCTGGCAATTCTAGAACATTAATCTGTTCCTCCATAGTGAGAACCACCTGGGGACCCGGAGTCTGGACAGTGGCGGCAACAGATCGAATCTCTGCCACATCTGGGGGCAAGCTGACCACAAGCACCTGATCCAACGTTCCTAAAGGGCTACGGGGATAAAGCATGACATCAGAAATCCCAACGTTCACAATGGGGCACATATGCAGTACCCCGGATTACTTGAATTAACGCAGGAGACGCCAATAATCCCGCAGGTAACCCCTGCTCGAGTGGCTCAAAGAGCACAGGAGAATCAGAATAGTGCTCAGAGCATGTAGCAGCGACAAATTTCACTGTGCCACCGGGTATACAGCAAGCCCGGTGGCCACGAACTCGGACCCTACCAGCACGACCCTCTACAGGTTCAGTATTAACGTGACAACAATACTGAAGTGCATGAACCATAATGCTCGGGGCCTGTTTAACAAAAGGCACACTAAACAATATAGGGCCATGTTGACCAAAGAGCTCCTGGTAACATCGGCGCAAGACATTCATCCCCAATACACCGGGAACTTTGTCACCCATGCCACCAGGAGGATCTCTGACCACCACCAACCCCACACTTAGGCACCAAGCACCCACACAGCTCAATGTCTAACTCTACATAACCAATATATGGAATCTCAAGCCCATTTGCTGCACGCAGCTGCAACCAATGACACATCTTAAGCGCTTCTTGCTCTCCTGGTGCAATATCTCTACGGAAACAGCTCTCTGTAATAGTGGACACCATTGAACCAGTGTCCACCAAACAGGGAACTGAAACCCCACCAAAGACGGCAACAAGATGGGGACAGGACGAAATTAGTAGAGGCATGTTTTTCAACGTGATTTAAAAAACCGAGCCCATTGACACCCCAACCGGACTGTGGCTCTGCAGCCCGGTGGGAACTAGTTTTTCCGACTGTTGTGCTGGGCGGGGCTGTCTTCCCCCAGATACGGGTACTACCGCGGAAGGAGGCCAAGGGCACGGAGAAACCCGGTCACCATCGCATTCTCTAGCGAAGTGACCAGCATGTTGACATCGTCTACATATTACAGGTCCCCTGCGAGGGGAGGGCTTTTGCAAGGAAGAACCCTGTAACTGGGCAAGCCCTTGAGTAAGCTGGCCCAACTGTTCCTGTTGAAGTTTTAACATCTCTTTTAACTCATCAAATTCCGATCTGGCCACCAAGCCTCCACCCTCTAACCCAGAACGCCCCTGCATTCCATATTGGACACCATACGCTAACGGGAGGGACTGGCTCCGAGCTCTCGCACCTCCCAACATCCCTTCCCTTTCCCACCTTATCGCTTCACTACGCACATGTAAAAAATTACAGGACGGCTCACGACGAACCAATTGTTTAAGCTCACGGCGCAATGCTGGATCTAAAACAAATTCAACAAACTGGTCACGTAGCAAAACCCCTGCATTTGGCATCGCAGCCGGTGACTGTTGCTTCACCTTCTCCTGAAGGCTCATTAGGGCGAGGGAGAACTCCAACAAGGTCTCCCCCTCCTGTTGCCTACGGGAGAAGAAAGCTTCTTGTAGTGCTACATACGACAAGGAACAACCATACAGGTCACGAAGTGCCACAATAATTTTATCAGGGTCTCCCTTTTCTACATCAGGACGATGCCTAATTTCCTCTCGAGCTTCCCCCTCTAAATGATCAAAAAAGGAAAAAAGCTTTATCGGCCGTGGACAGACAACGGACCCGCATACAGGCCTGTGCTTCCTCAACCCACTCATTAATACCCACTGCTGATTTACCACTAAACTTTGGGCACTTACGGTCCCTGGGGACAAAAACAAACCTATCAACAGCTTCAGTGCCAGCACCGGCCTCTAAAGGCCTAGATGTTGCTGCGTTACTACCCTGCGCATCACTAATGGCACTTACTGAAGGTTGCTGTCCCTGTAGCCTTTCGTTCTCACTCCTCAATTGGGCCACCAGGTCCCGCAGCTCCTGCAACTCAACATCCATATCTAATAATTTTAATTGAGAAAAGAATTATGAATTAAATACATAAACCTAGACGTAGGGATGTTAGAGAGAAACAGTTTATGACACCGCTGTTTTGTCAAAATGCATACAATCACAAGAAAAAAAAAAATAAATACCCATGTCTCCAAAATCCTGTCAAAATAATAAGCAGACCCTGCCGACTACGCCAAATATGTGGCAACCACAGGGACAAAGGGCACAATAGATGTTATAGAATTTAGTTTAGACTACGCCACCCTGGGAATTTCACCCAGGGAATAATATACCCGCACACAGGTTCCCCACTAAAGACAGAACAACATGGAGACACAGGTATTTATACAAAATTACCAAAAGTTTATTATAATTTATAATAAAAACCATGCACAGACAAATGACAAACCACAAAAGCAATGTTCACAAAAAGGAAGCTGCGGCCTCACGAGAGATGTGTACGTTCCCCTCACACAGCACACTCACTCTCACAGCACAAAGAGCCCCAGTGAAATAATCGGTCACAGCACACGTTGTAGACACCACCACCAAAGATAGGAGGGAAACGATCAATTTCCTAAGCCAAAAAGGCCGCAGCTCCTAAAAAAAAAAACAAACACACACTCCACACCACACACACACACAGAAAAGAAAGAGATTAATACAAAAAGAAAAAGGTTATACAAGCTAACAGGTGGATGACAAATGCTCATCCACCTAAAGGTCTTGACGTTCAACCTTAATGGGCCCAATCCAATCCAAAAAAGCCATTAAACAAATCTTGAAAAATAAACTTAAAAATCAACAGTTATTACGTTGTATACATAAATCAACACTTCAAATGAATAAACAATATATGAAATAAATAAATTCACAAATATTATACCAAAAGTGACAATTTAGACATGAAAAATTACACAAAATAAAGAAAACCCCAAAGAAAGAAAACCACAAGTTGCTTGAGGTTTCAATAAAGAAATATAATTCGAGATCTTATTATATGGGCAAAATATGCACTTAGAAAGTGGGTGTAGGCAAAGATGTACAGCAGTATGTATCAACACATTGTATTACAGCAGTATCAGATTGTCTATAAACAAAACAGCGGTGACACTGCACGAACTGTAGTTCTCCGTAGCTGCGAGGCCAGGCACCCAAAAGGATATTCCCTCAATAGTTTGATACAGTCGTCATTCTCCCACCAAATCACGAACTAATCAAAACAAATGCAGGAAAGTTGCCACCTAACCAGTCGCTACACTTTAATAAGACAACAATAAATTAAAACCAGTCATACCCGTACCTGAAGTCCACAGATGCCCGCACAACAGTCATCCGAATGAAGCCAATTGTAATGAAACGCAAATGGGAAATTGTTGTCCGTCCGAAATGGTCAGAGCAGCGCGCAGCAAACAGGTGAGGTTTCACAGAGAACACGCTGAGAATGGTCACAGCAGCGTGCAGCAAATAAAGCAAACAGGCGAGCGTTCATTTAAAATAAAAAGACGCGCAAGGAGCCTATATGCCAGCGCAACGTCTGTTTTATATGACGTCATTGTTTTGGATTAACTAGCGAGTAGTCTAGCTAACAAGTTTGCTGGTGCTAATTGAGGTAATTTTTAGATATAAAGTCCAAATATTTTTTTTCAACCACCTAGATAGATTACATCTGAGGGAAAAAGAAAGGATGTGATGTTCAGAACATGGTATCTACAGTAATTATCAAAGTGGGAAGTGATGCCCTCTGGGGGCATTTGGCCAGGTGTGTTTTTACACCACAGACAAGGTTTGAGAAGAAAACAATCATTATGAAAAATATGATTGTATTTTCCTTAAAATGTTATTCCTAACTTCAGGCCTTATTCCCATGTCAGATATAACTGTGATGTTCTGCAAAACAACAAACTTTAAAACACTTTTTTCTTACTGGTGAAGATCTGATGGTCAAATCTGTTTTCTCTCCTACATCACAGTGTAAGCTTCTCAGTGAACAGTACTACATCACTCTCATCAGTGTAGTCCATATCAACAACAAAAATATATCCTGACTCCATATAGTGGTTATTTTGGGAAAATCCCAGGTATTTTTGAGCAGTAGGATTATAAAATTAAACAAAACTAGCCTATATCAGATATGAATTTTTATTCATAACCATACTGAAAAATTGCAAAATAAATATATCTATCAGTACTTTGAGTACAGATAGTACTTTTACTGGAGTAATATTTTATTATATGTATCTGAACTTTTACTCAAGTACTTGATTTGTGTACTTCGTCCACCACTGACTTTATTATGAGCTTACCGTTGTGAATCGGGCTAAAGTAAGGCGATAGTTTCGAACACTGGCTGGTTATCTACTTGCGCAAATATTGATTTTGGATCATTTTTAACCAAAAAAAGTTACGGGACTGCAGCTTTAAGGAAAAATATGGGTTATTATAAAGCGACAACCTTCCAGCCTCTCACGTGAAACCAAAACTGCATTTCATCGTCTGACCCCTAGAGGCTGGTTCCAAAAGGGAGTCAGTCCTATAGACTCCCCATGTTTAAAGTGCCAACTTTACAGCAGAAAAAAATATGTTTACAGCCTGGTACAAAAAGTGGTTTTGGTATATACTGTCGGGGGGTGATTTTTTAAAAAAAATTATATTAAGCCTTACATTTCTACATAATTAAGGGCGTGGCCACTTGAGTGACAGGTGGATTACCGCTGCTGTCACAACCGTTGAGCTAGGTGGGTGTGGTTTCAGCAATCAGCTTCCGCCTCTTTGCCCATTTTTGATTATCCAGGAGTGACGTGCTGCCAAGATGGCGACGGCCAGCTCCGCCCACTTTAGGCTCCAAAAACTCTCTTCAGAAACCTATGGGTGACGTCACGGACACTACGTCCATGTTTTTTTAAAGTCCATGGTTATTATGCCGTAGTTAATAGATTACACTATTAGGCTACTTTGCTCATCACCTATTATAGATCAACTAACATAATCTATACAGGTGCAAAATGCATTTGCTTACACATATTTGAGAATCGAGATATTTTCATGATATATTTAACACGTTATGGAATATTTCGAATGAAAAGGAAAAAAATAAAACATAAGCCTATATCCGCTAAGCAGTGCTATCGTGGCTTCTGTGTGTCATGACAAGCATGATGAGCCCACCCCCCCCTAACCCCCACCCCCCAACTCGTGCCCCCACAAAATGAATGAGTGCATGACACTCCTGGATACATAACAAAACTTTACCGAACCTTAAGTTATCTGTTACTACGTTTAATATTTCTTTTAATAACCATAAGTTATAGTCTACTATTATTTAATAGGTCATATATAATGGTTATGGGGAGCATGCAAAAATTAATTAAAGTTCACTCTGTCCCCATCCAACACCAACAAAAAATGACTGTATTATGTCAAGGGGCTAATGGATATTTATGGGGGTAATTTATAAGCATTTTCTTTATCAAGAAAAAAAAAACATTGAAATGAAAGCTTTAAGTAAAATTAACAAGAGTTATAGTTCGGTAAGAACAGCACAACAATACCAAGTGATGCATAGATTTTAAAACACATATTGAGGCAGATCTATTCTAGAGTTTTTAAATGAACCAAAAAATTTGGTTCTTGGGCGCGGGAGGTTTCTTCTTCGCCTTCTTGGGTGCGGGAGGTTTCTTCTCTTTCTTGGGTGCGGGAGGTTTCTTCGCCTTCTTGGCTGTTGGAGGTTACTTCGCTTTCTTGGGTGCGGGAGGTTACTTCGCTTTCTTGGGTGCGGGAGGTTTCTTCTCTTTTCTTGGCTGTGGGAGGTTACTTCGCTTTCTTGGGTGCGGGAGGTTTCTTTCTCTTTCTTGGGTGCGGGAGGTTTCTTCTCTTTCTTGGGTGCGGGAGGTTACTTCGCTTTCTTGGGTGCGGGAGATTTTCTTCGCCTTCTTGGGTGCGGGAGGTTTCTTCGCCTTCTTGGGTGCGGGGAGGTTTCTTCGCCTTCTTGGGTGCGGGAGGTTTCTTCACCTTCTTGGCTGCGGGAGGTTTCTTCTCCTTGGCTGCGGGAGGTTTCTTCTCCTTCTTGGCTGCGGGAGGTTTCTTCTCCTTGGCTGCAGGGGGTTTCTTCGCCTTCTTGGCTGGCTGCGGGAGGTTTCATCTCTTTCTTGGCTGCGGGAGGTTTCTTCTCCTTCTTGGCTGCGGGAGGTTTCTTCTCCTTCTTGGCTGCGGGAGGTTTCTTCTCCTTGGCTGCAGGAGGTGTTTCTTCGCCTTCTTGGCTGCGGGAGGTTTCATCTCTTTCTTGGCTGCGGGAGGTTTCTTCTCCTTCTTGGCTGCGGGAGGTTTCTTCTTCTTGGCTGCGGGAGGTTTCTTCTCTTTGTTGGCTGCAGGAGGTTTCTTCTCTTTCTTGGGTACAGGAGGCTTCTTCTCTTTCTCTGGTGCAGGAGTTTTTTTTCTCTTTCTTCAATGCTGGGAGGTTCTTCTCTTTTTTGGATGCAGGGGGCTTCATTTCATTCATGATGGGAATATTGTTCAGGTTATGAGGAGGTCTTTCTAGCATCAGCAACATAAAGCACAAATATAATATTTCCAGTTAGTGGTGTCTACACATAAATTACAGTACATCACAATTGTACTACATACTGTATGGTGTATATAACATTGCATATGGATGACAATTGTTTTATTAATGTTTTTCTCATTAATCAAAATCCCAACTCACCATTTACTATGTTGGTTGTCACAAAGTATGTTGGTGCTGGTCTTGGTGCTGAGTTACTAGCAATGTTATAGTTAGGGTTGTCTTGTTCCATAGTATTAGTATTAAGTCCTGTGACAAAGAAGACACATGATGAACAGTTTTTGATGATGACATCCTTGCACATAATTAATACTTCATACATTACACTATATTTTTATATTATCTTATTTACAGTTCATAAAAAGTAAGCATTCATGTTGTACATGTTAATATATTATGAAAGTAATTATGAATACTGTTGTACAATATGATAACTTTCAAGTTAAATGTTTATATGGAATATTCCTCCCATGGTGGTGGATTTCTTTGTGTAAGCACCGGGACAATGATACAGTAATACAGCTGTAAAGTTTTTCACTTTTTGCTGTACAAATCCAACATCAGATGTGTTTATCTGAAAAGAACGGCTTTTGTTGTCCCCATGTAACACTTACCCAGGAACAGTTGTAACACTCATTATTTTTTAATGTGCTAAATAGGATTTTAGGCCTACATACATAGGTGTTGTTTTTTTTTTTTACTTCATATTCTTGATCATTTCACAGTTGTGGCAGATATACATTGTTCCACTATCAGTACTGTCAACTTGGGAATTTTTTCAAAATATTTTCCAACAAGCCACTGTCTACTAATAACAACCAGGTAAACTCACTTTTACATGGTACTGAGCATTCAGGATCAGCAAGCTTGCGTTTCCTGCTGACACCACCTGTTAACATTAAGCACAGTACAGGTTATAGATTACACCTGTAGCTGTAGTACTCATAAATCTCTTTCATAAATGACAATATTCTCTTACCCAGGTCTTTGAAGAGTTGTTCTTCATGCCTCTTCCATCAAATAATAAAAGGCGCTTTTGGCAGTGTCACCCCCAGACTTAAATGATTCAAAGATTTTTCTCATTTTTTCCTGGTCTGTTTCTTTTGCTTCGATCTCATCATATTTTTCAGGATGTATCATGCCCTTGTTTTTTAGTTCATCTGCTATTGGCATCACTGAAGTAACCTTTTGAATAAGTTTTGCAGAGTTTTTATCCACAAACATGACCTCTGGGGATAAATGAATAAAATGTATTAACTTTTAGACAGTTTTTTATTCAAATTTAGTAACTCAACTTTAAAATGAGACTAATGATAAAATTTGTAAAAAATAATAATAAAAAAATGGAAAAGGAAATGTAATAAAAGGAAAATGTACTGGTAATTTTCTACCAGGACATTGTCCAGTAATTTTCCAAACATTTCTGTTAACCGTAAAACACAATGCAGTGAAAAATTCTGGTAAAGCACCATTAAAAAAAAAAGGCATCAGAGTGAAGTAGCTTCTATTTAGTGACACTATGATTAGTCTTGTAAGATGCAGGAATATGCATCTGAACTGGTGTCTACATCAACGTTTTTGCTTTTTTCAAACTTTTCTTCCATCTGTCCATGAAAAATAAGTATAGCAAAGTATACCAGGAGTATAGCAAAATCATTTTCTTTAGCAGACATAAAACATTAATGATGAGCGCTTCCATTAGCCAAGTTTTGTGTGTGTGTCAAGTTTACATTTGTCAATTTACATACCACATTTAGTTTCTCTTAATAGCTGAAATAAAGGAGAGAGAGAGAGAGCGAGAGCGAGAGAGAGAGAGAGAGAGAGAGAGCGAGAGAGAGAAAATACATGTATTCCCAACACAAGTTAACTTTAATTTTACAAATCTGTGAAAACTGTTAGGTTCATACTGATATTGTAAAATTATATTCCAGGACTTTCAAGGACTTTTCAAGCACTACTTTTTTGGTTTTCAAGAACCACAGAGATATCACTTATAAAACAATATCTTTAGAATTTATTTTTTTTTTTATAAAAAAAGTAAATAGATAAAAAAAAAACATATGGCTGTCACTATTATTAGCCTAAATTTGGCTGATGATTAATTGTCTGAAAAATATTTTTGATTATGCTGCTTAATTTCAGTTTTAGGGCATTGATGATTAATAGACTTTTATAGGGATTTGTCATTTTTGTGTGTGTGTGTGCTTTGTTCATTAAATAATTGTGAGGAATTTAATCCTTTATGAATTATCATTTTGCAGTGTAAGATTACAGTTAACACCTTTAAGTAGCCTACTAATTTATTCAGTTCAGTAAATAACTGAAATAATCACAACAATCATAGAAAATGCCATAAATGTATCATTCATATTACATACTGTATACAAACAATCCAGATACCACTACTTCATAATAAAGAAAAACAAAGAGTTCGGAAGCCTCTAAATTTCCATGTAGCCTAATATAATTATTATGATCACACTCGTATTTGCTTTAACAAGCTCATTGTTCATTCTAAAATTAATATATGTTAACTTACTGCATGATTTCTATTATCTTGAACTGTTCATTTCTGAAATGGACGTTACTTTCAGGCACCTCTGACGGAAAAGAGCTATACAGAATAATAATAATAATAATAATAATAGTAATAATAATAATAATAATAATAATAATAATAATAATAATAATAAATACTTGAAATAATCTTTCAATGCGCAAACCCATGATTAGAAACGCTGCCTTCAAAACAGAGTGGAACAAACCGCTAACACCGGAAGCCATCTGACATCGTTGAGAAACAGCAATAAACAAGATAAAGTCATTTTATTCACATTCACAGCTCTTTATCTACACTTCAAGTATTATAATAGGAATGTATCATCTCAGAGAGAGGGTTTTACCGTGTCGACGGTGGTAAACGAACGCGACACACTGTTTGGAACGCTGAACAGACTGACTGCCCCCGGCGAGAGGACGCGTTTCCACTGATGGAGCTAAATATTCTTCGGTTCTGTCCCTCATACTAAGCTATGAACGATGACTTTGAATATAATGCACGAAAACTTAGGCCAATTGGTGCTTGTCTATTCCTTTAGTCTCTCCTTAAAAATTAAACACTGGTTCCATGTTGTTGTTGTTTTATAATTCAAGCACTTTTCATAAATCTAGCTGTATTCAAGGGGTTTCCAGGACTTAAATTTTAAAAAAAAAGTCAATTTCAAGTACTTCAAGCACTTTAAGCACCGTGTACGAACCCAGTTCTAGTTAATTAAATTGATCAAAAAGCTAAGTATTTTACAGCGCTTATCATACGCACATATCATGTAAGCTATGATTGATTTGTACCTTTGCATTTCTCCCGCTGCTCTCCTTCGTGATCCTCGCTCATTTTGTGGATAACCCCAAACCCACAAATGTAGATGATTAACTGTTATTTTTATTTATTTAATTATTTTATTTTGTTATTGTAAACTGTCGAGACTAAGTTTCAGCGCTTCGTTGTTCACGTAAATGAGGTGGGGGTTTATTCAGATAAAACGAAAGTACACACACAGAAATAAAGGTACAAAAGCTGTCACTGGGGGCGGGACCTTTTCAAAAGGTACACTTTTGTGTACCTACTGGCAGGGGCGTAGTTTATGGGGGGATGGGGGGGTAACCCCCCCAATATTCAAATCCATCAGTTACAACCCCCCACCCCCCCAATATTTCAATATGAAAATCAAAGTAGATCAAATGAAAAATGTAGAATTCATTCATTTTGTAACAATAATTTTGTTCCTAATCAAATATGAGTTTGTCATAATAAATCAGACAAAAAAAAAATACTCCCCCTCCATTTAACCGATTGGTAACGCCCAACCAATGAGTCGCACTTTCACCAAAACAACGCGAGTGGTGTTTGAATGGGAGAGCACACCATAGATATACATAATAAAGGCCTTTATTATGTATATCTATGGAGCACACGGGTAACGTTAGCGCCAAAAATGAACAGAAGCGCTGCACAGCGGACTATTTTTTAACTGCTGGTCAGAGAGCGATGCAAAATAAATTAATAAATAAAGCATGTACTGAAAATGAGGTACGAGAATATTGTGTAATAGCTAAGTACACCCACATATATTTTAGATAGCTAAACCATTGCGATGTATTTAGCTATAACTATCAGCATAACAAGTTACCAAAGCAGCTGTCAGTTTGCTAGTTTATTTTTTCAATAGTGTCTGTAATTATCAATGACAAAACAAAGTATTCACATCGGTGTTTGTTTCCTTCCTAAATTAATCTGACTTTTGAACGAATTGGATGAATGAATGATTTAAGTGGCGTAACTCATTAAAACAGTGAAACGCTGGCGGCAATAACTTTCAATTTACTTAATTTCTTTCTTTGATAATCTCTACTATGTTAGAATTTTATGAATGATATGATTATACACAAATTTCATAACGTTTATGAGGTGTATAATCTCTTAACATGTTTTTATAATAGATTACAGGTAAATATAGCAGCAGGGTAGACAAGTCAGCAGAGGGAGAGAAGGAGCAGGTGATCAGGTAAAGAAGATGCCATTCAATCAATAAAATAAAATAGGTAAACAGTAGAGACAGTTGTTCAAGAGCCGATGTGTTTCCCTTTAAAAAACAAAAATTAAAACTGCATTAAGGTGGAATGTCAGAATCTTAAAATAAATGTCTAAATGTTGTCTCTTTCATATTTGTATATGTGGAATTTGTAATCAGATTTAAAGCATGTAGATAGATAGATAGATAGATAGATAGATAGATAGATAGGAAGAAATAAATTATCCAATAACAATACACAAAAAATAAAAAATTTGAAAAAAACAACAGGCAGCATACAACGGTCAAACCCCCCCAATGTTCAAATCAAATCTACGCCCTTGCCTACTGGGTTCTAATATGTTCACTTTTAGTACTAATATATACTTTTAAGGTACCAAAATGGACCCTTAAGGTACAAATATGTACCTTTATATATATATATATATATATATATATATATATATATATATATAATATAATAGGGGGATCTGTAAAATGCACAGGTGGGAATGTTTTGCAAGTCAAAACGATTGAAAGCATTTAAAAAAGCTATAGGTATAGTGACTTGATGGCAGTGTTTTAGCTTGTAATGTGTGATTGGCGTGAGCTGGCTGGGCAACAGTTCATTGAAAATACTTCTAACATCACCTCTTCAATACGGGTGTGTTATTCCACACGTATATTCAGAAACAAATCTGTTCTGATCCTGCAAAATGAATGAATAACTCCAGATAAGTACAAACAAAAAATATTACATATTGCGAACACAAGCAGTAACTTCAAATGAAAAAAAGAAAATTAAAAACATTATTTCTAGAAGTGAATATATTGAACATTACTGGTGGCAGCTCATCCACCACTGGCATCAGCACTGTAACCCTCTGGATGAGCTCAGAACTGTGCTTATCTACAGAAACTGGGTTTCTGTAACGGCTGACAGCATTAATGAATTATTATCTTGTTTTCTCAAAATTATTGAAAGTTTCAAGCATTTTCATGTACAAAGTAGATCTTTGATGAGCATTTCACTTACGTTTTCAGGAATAGATCAATTTGCAGGAAAACAAGGAGCTTGATCAAATGACAAAACTATTAAGGAGATCAGTATATTCAGGGGGGAGTTGAGCATGGACCAATATAAAGTGTTTTAAAGGATGATATGGCATATTTATTTTTGCCATACTTGGTACACTTTTGAATAGAATTATTTTCTGTGGCATCTTTACCTAGGTAAAGTAAGGTTTTGTTCACAATTCCTCAGTGACAGAATAAAACACAGATTTAAGTTCATCTTCTCCTTCATCCAGTGCTTCATAAATCCTCTTATTCTTGTTTTGTCTGAGCTCTCTGGAACTGTGAATATGTCTTCACATTGATCCTGCCCATTGACACCAGTTTGCGTGTCACCACCATCACCTCTGGATCCTCTGGATGAGCTCAGACCTGTGCGTGTCTACACACTGGATCCCTGGAGAAGAAGCAAAGAAGTTATTAGTTTCCATCTCCAAATGATTCCCACCTCCAAATGATTGATTTTTTTCTAAACATTTACTAGATAGATTTGTGATTAAAATAATAGTTTGTAGGAATAAATTACTAAATGTGTGGAACAAAATAAATCTTGTGGAACAAAAAAGAATGTTAGGCAAAAGGGGGGGTGGGGCAAAAGCAGCAAAAATTAGAATGTCTCTTTTTGACTTTGTCCGAAATGGCTCATGGCCAGCCACAAAAAGAAGTATTAGGCCTATAGGTTGAACCAACGCTATCTCACGACCAATTTCGTACTATTTTACGAGGTGGCTAATTCGCATGAATTTGTACAACCTCACTCGACACAATAGCCATAAAAGTAAATATTAAACTACTTTAATGTTAATTTTATGGCTTTTTGTAGTTTGACAGGAAATTGACAGAATCTTCATTTTGTCTTTGAACTAATCTCTTTAATAAATGTAGAATAAAATAAATAGATAAAAATAAAAAGAATAAAAGCCAGAACAGGAGAAAAAGATACCAATATTGTCTAAATTACACCACTTAGTCCAGGACCAAACGTGGCTTGTAGTTACTTATAAATGTATATTTGTTCATATATGGTGGAATATAAAATGTATTTATAGAAGTATAAGAACGTGGTACAAGGTTTTATACTGAATGAAATTTTCCCAATGGAAAAAAAAAATGGCAAAGGTGATACAAACATTTTATGTTTTAATAAATTGGTTCAAAATTTCAGATTACCAAACATTTAATAGCTGTCTCCTCTCTTTCTCAGAAACATTGGATTGTGAGCGTTGCTTAAAAATCACTGAGCATGCATGGATTGACCAAAAGAGGAACAGTGTAAGTAACTTTATATTTAGCTACTTGTTTTCAGAGCCTTACCTTTGGCATAGATGTGAAGTATAGTAACATCAGACACCTTGCAATCTTTTGGGTATATCAGTATCAAGAATACAATCAGGTCAATTTATTTTTCTGGTAAGAAAGTTTAATGCAAATTACAAAACTTGAAGAAATTAAAGAACAGTGTAAAACCAATTCACAAAACCACCCATAATCAATGAGAAGGAACTCCATAGTGGAATGTAAAAAACAGATGCATTTCAATGCACAGATTATTTTAAGGAATTGAAGCCGCAGGCCTATAAATTCATTCAAACAGTATACTATTTATATATAAAGGCATCCCTTACATTACCATCCAAAAAGCAAGTATATGACAATTCAGCATATAAGTAATGACATCACTGATGTAAGTCCAGTGGATGATTTTCATTGATTTAGATTTTACATTCTTAAAATGTATTAAAAAGTAGGTGTGCAAAAGTTGATTATATAAAACAAGTTAAACACTTGAGAGTTTGGGGGAAAAAAAATACAATGTTTGCAGAATATCAGACAGTGACAGTGCTATTTTACAAGCCTGCAATAAATGATTTCTTTCTCTTTAAAAATATTTTATAATATAAAGACTTGGTTCAATAACTGTGGATGATAATGTACATTCTGATAAATTCCTTCATTTGCGTTGCATCAGGGGAAACACTATTATATGAGTTTTCAGTGGCATAACTGATGACAGTTTTCATTTGTGTGAACTGTTTCTTTAACTGCATTTTTTAATATTCCTTTCTTCTTCCGAGTAACTGCATCTTTATCTCTTTCTTTGTCTTTCCAGTGTCGCATCTTTTTCCGGAGCTTGGTTGCAGGAGGCTTCAGTTTTCTTGGGTGCAGGTGGCTGTCATTTGGGGTAAACAAAGCTCTACATTTAGGAATGGTTTTTTATTGTGGACTTTTATTTAATCTTTATTAGCGGCCTATTTTTTACTGGTGTGTTTTAAACGTCCATCTTTGAAAAATAGCCATTTTACAGAAACGTGCATTACTGATTTTTTGCATGTGGAATTGTAGGGGGTAGTTTGTTAGGGGGGGGGATGTCAAGGGAGGATATCTAAAAATGAGAAATTATTGCCTCGCCTGCCAGCATATTTTCTCTGGTTATTCTTGTAATTTTCCCACGCATAAGGGTTTGATTAATATCTATATACAATAACCTTCATACAGGCAATTGAAAACGGTTTGACCATGTTCATTTAACTTGTAGCGGTTGTTTTCTGGGTGCCATCCCGTGATAATCCATTGTCTCACCACCTGACACCACCAATCACAGGAAGGTTATTTTCAAGTTTGTAAACTTAATTTTATTACACCAATGGAGTTTCCCTTACCCAGTCTTTAAAGATCGTAGTTTTCAGGATTTCTCAGAGCAATAATAGAAGTCACTTTTTCACTCTGTCTCCTCCATATTTTAGAGCTTCAAACAGCCTTCTCATTTCCCCTGGTGGTTTTGTTCTGCTTTGATCTATGAATATGTTTCAGGATGTAGCCATACCCTTAGTTTTTAGTTCATCTGCTATTGGCATCACGAGGTAACCCTCTGAAAATAAGTTGTGCTAGTTCGAATCCACAAACTGGGACTCTGGGCATAAAACATTAAATGTTACAGTATATCATATGCAGCTACGATTATTTGTAGGCTATACATTAAAACAATATTTCAAATTTTTTTTGTCCATTACTATAAAAATAAACACCGCGGATAAATTATTTTTAAGGAGTATACAATAGAGCATTTAGATTTTTTCTTTATTGCTTCTAAAACTAGCCGATTTGGAGTTTTTGTTAAGTCAGATCGCGCGCCGCTTTTCCTCGATTACCAAAGCTCATCGTGATGGATAGCAGACCTTGATCCTCGGAAATAAAATGAAATGCCAATCAGCCAGGTATCTACTTTAATCTAATGATTTAATTAAATATAACCAAACAGCCATCTAAATGCATATCGTAAAATTCCGTTTTAACCGAGTTAGCTTTCACGTAAAGAAAAAAGTTGCACACGGTCCGCGGGCCGGCCAGTGAAAACGAAAGCAGTAAATGGCATGGGGTTGACGTGTGTACATTAAGGCGTTACGTCACTCACTCTACTTATAGCCTAGGATTTCAATTAAAATAAGACTGGATGATGTGCGGTTTGGTCTAGATCATCCAACTTTTTTTCTTTTCTCCACAGGCGGAAGTTGCATTCATTGTGTGTAACATTCTCAAGTGTAATATGCAAATACAGGGGTTTGTGTTTATAAATATAAAAATAACACACAAACACACCACACCCACACACACACGTATGATAGTACGCTCGGTTCAGTTCTCGGTCTCTCTCTCTCTCCGGCTCTATAGCCTTTCCTTCTAATATGCTAAAACGGTACCGCTCAAAATGTTGTGTTACTTAATGGTTATTTACTCTAACTTTGTATTTCGACTAGTATATCAAAAACGTCATTTTCGATTAACTTTTTATAAGCAGTCGGTTTGAAAAATGAAACAACATGTCTTGTTTAAAGTTAAGACGAGGTATTTGGATAATTCATGGCTGTAAAAACAAAGTAGCAGAACATGTCCGAGTTAATGTGATGAACTACAAGTGTGTGAAAAAATTGAATCAAAAGTAAAACATGATCACACAAGTGCTTTAAATTCAAAATGAATGGAAAACAAGAGTAGAGGATAGGGTGATTTGTATTTAGACACGAACAGCAGCAGACTGGTCCCACTTTTACTGTAGTCACTCTGATGTAGCAAATATGATTAGCTACCTTTGACATGAACGACTTGCACTGATAATTTCACTACATGACTTCAATGAGAACGCTTAGCCTAACATGTGTCAACAGGTTTGACTTCGTTGTAAAAATTAACTTCTCTCCTGTCCCGACTATTCAGAACAACAAAGAGTTTCTTAGATTAAAATAAAATCTACATCAATTAGCAAATCTCCATAACATAAACTACCCAAAACAAAGTGCTGTAGAAACAAAACATGAGGTGGATGTTAAAACGGCACAAAAGTGGCAAGACCATAAGATACAACGACTTTCACCCAGTGTCTTGTTAAGCAAGAACCTAATGTCGCCATGGCCCACACATTTCAGTTAAGGTTTGGAGCACTACGTAGATGACATAAGGTCTAGGACATATGACCAGATTTCTCTTCATAAATCTACACTTAAAACAATTCAATACTTTGAATCGTGGCCAGGCCATCAAGTCGAGATGACACTTACAACTGCTGCATAACGGTTCACAAGCAAAAAACAGTACAATTCAACAAATTATGGACTTATTTGACAGCATTTACAAAGGCAGTTTTAACTTACATTACTTTGAAAATTTGCACGAGCCTCTTAATCGGTTTGTATACAGTATTTGCAATAGGTTAATAATGTCTGTATTTCAAGCCACCGCATCTGACTGCATGTGCATCTTTAACCTCTCTCAGACGTTGCATTAATTCTGTCTGCATTGATGCATCAGAAAATGACGTCCGGCATCATGAAATACAGGTGTATAATTCCACGAGGGCAAGATTCAAACAAGCCAAGTATAGATATTTGGAGAGCAGACCCACAGGAGCGGATGCCACATATAGATCATATGATCACCACTTGAGTCTGTTCTTTCCAAGCAGTGTAGGGTGTGGAGGGACGGTTCAGGTTTGCTAATGTATTGAATGGGTAGCACCATACATAAGCAAGCACCTACATCAAAGCACTGTGGCAACTCCAAATGGCTTCAGGGCTAGCAGACACTCAGGCAGTCAATCAATATTATGTTCTAAAAAAGGTTTGCACTGATTTGACCAGTTCATTGTTACAGAACTCATATCCAGTACACAAATAAATACACACTCATAACAAACAGACCACCTAAAACAGAAGCACAGTGCCACACACACATCATAATACATGTGCTGTTTTCTCTCCAGTGGCCAGAGCTGGCTCTATGTGGCCTCTGTCCAGAATCTGACCGTGCGGTAAACTGAGGGAGGACGGGAAAGGAGGTGGTGGGGCCACCCCCCTGGTCACTTTTAACCCCCCAGCTGCGGTCAATGACGGCTGCTTAGGTCGGGATCACCTGTGCACACATACAATCATCTGAAACTTAATTGCTTTAAAACATACATTGTGTTAAATGCAAAAAAAAATGTTAAAATATATATTTACATTATAACATCTGCAAACACCCCTTTTAAAAATAAAAAAAAGTGTGGCTGACAAAAATATCATAAATACTAATTACTTTCTTTCCCATTTCTTTTCATTTTGTCTTTTCCTTTAAACAAAACTAAAAAACCTTGGGGTTAACAGATTTAGAGTGACGGGAAAAAAACAATCACTGGGAGCAAAATCACGTACAACCCAGTGATCATGAGTAAATTCACATCTTTTAAGCTATGAGCACACAAGGATCATAGCCTGCTGATGATCCATTAGAAGTTTTCCTGTCCAAAACTGACTTTTTACATTAAAACTGAAATGTGATTGTTTCATAAGATTTTTAATTTTAAGCTGTGTGCTTTCTGATTTCAATTGTTTGAAATATTCAATAAATAACCATAAATAGTTTGTGTTTCCTTCCCATTATTTTAAAATCACAAAGATGAGGCATGCACTCTATCATTAGAAAAAAATATCCCACCTTGTCAATTGAAATAAAAAAATCATTCAATAATGGTAAAAATGTTCAATTAATTTTGATATTTAGATTTTTGGGGTCATATGGAGTCCTTCTCTCTCTCCCCAAACCATATGAACTTCCCTAATCTAAAAATAATAATAATGAAAATGGATTTCTATACTATAGGTCATTTTTGGCCTGCAGTATATAGAGGTGTAAAAATGTAGTAAAATACACTGATATACTGAAATAACTACAAAGACTAATGAAAATGACAAAATTCCAAACGTACCTTCAACTAAAATTAAAATTAAAATAGAAAATATCTAAATAAAAACTGATTCACAATTTTAAAATAAAAATTATAATAGTATTTCAATAACACTGGTTTCATTGGAGGCGGTTTAAAAATGTAGAAAAATAATTGAAATATAAAAAAGGAAAAAAGGGTAAAAAAGAAAAAATAAAAATTTAAAAAGGGGGGGTTTTATGCAATTTTTTTTACATTTTTTAAAATTAAAAAAAAACCAAAAAAAAACAAATTTACTTGAAATAAAATGCATTGACAAAAATAGCTAAAAATAAAAAAACAAAAAATGAATACAAACTGTATAGACAAAAAAATAAAAAAAAACTACAAATG
>NC_056614.1:20206408-20211347 GCF_018340385.1 Cyprinus carpio | reverse complement strand
TTAAGGCAATCGGTTTCCTCAATTTTTCTAAGTAAAGTCAACTAATTACATTTTACAGTGTAAAACCTCTTCCACACCCAAAAAGTGGGCTGCTCTTAACTTGCGGTTCCCTGGAGACACCCATCACCTTGGAAACCTCGCGACTCCCCTTCCGAGGAGTCCGATCTTCTGGCAGTTTTCAGCAACTTTGTTGATTCATTTCGGAGCAGTCAACCCATGGATGAAATGACGAAGGTTTCACTCCTAACAGGATTCAACAGGAATCTACGCATTATACATGCAGGGTTAGAACAACTTGTGGGTGTGTAAACGATCATGCAGGGATTAAAAATGAATTCTGAGAAAATTTTTGTAGTTTGGAGGTCTCTTTTTTTGAGTTTTTAGTTTTTTAATGGTATAGTGTTTTATTTTTTTTGTATATGTTTTGTTTAGTTTTTATTTTTGTATTTTTATTTTTTTTATTTTTATTTTATTAGTGTAAATTAGGTTAATTTAAATTTAATTTTTGTATTTTAATTTTTATACTTTATTTTATTAATCAAAAATACAGTGCCCATTGCATATCTCTTATAGCTTAATTTAAATATCAAATTATTTTAACGCATTTTTTTAAAAAAAACTCTGTAACAATTATTTAATTGAAATGTGTTCTTGAGTAATTTGCGTATTTTTAATTAAACCTGTCATGTTTTGTGGTTTTTTTCATCGAGTTATACAATGTAATAAATATTTCAGAAACACATTAGTTCTACTTTTAGTTGTCCCCTTTTTTTTCTGTTTAACTTTTAATTAAACTGCATGATCAAAAATAGAATAGGCTAATACCTAAATAAGGGGATAAATTATATTGGAATGCTCTCCAAATAAAAAAAAAAAAAGGAAAAAAAAAAAAAAAAAAAAATCGCATACACAGCTGCAAGTTGCCATTACAGTAGTCAGCTCCTTGAACAACAGGTAAATAAATACACTGCTCAAAAAAATTAAAGGAACACTTTTAATAATATATAGCATCAATAAATTAAAACTTCTGGGTCATTGATCTTGTCAAATTTTACCTACCGAAGGGAGTTGGTATACATTAATTTCAAGCTTGCTTTGGTGTTAATAAAAAATTAACACAGGTGCATAGAATGGGCAACCATTAGAAAACCCCCAAAACAGTATGGTTTTTTAACAGGTGGATTCCAATTGACATTTTTTTTTTTCCTACTCATCTTTTCTTTCTGCGTCACAGTTTTCCACTAGTCTTGTGGAATTTGGGCTAGCAGCGTCCATGTGGTGTCACTATCTGATAGCAATGACGCGAGAACCATGGCGACCTCTACAAAGGTTCTCCCATCCCAGCGTCCCCTCCACTGCCTCCAGGATCGGCAGCACCTTCATAGTGTTGTCATATGCCAGAAGGGTTTGGACTTTGTGACCTCCCTTAAACGAGACATACTCGACGTCTGTGAGCACCAAGTATGTGTAGATTTTCCAGGAGACACAGGCAGTCATGCTCTAGGAGAGGCATGGACAGGGCAGATAGAAGGGTCCTATAAAACCCCATGTCAGCAGGACCTTGTATCTGCTCCTTTGTGTGCAAGGAGGAGGAACAAGGTGTGCGCCACTGCCAAGCCCCTACAAAAGTAACACTCGCAAGCAGGCCACTGGTGTGAATGAGCCCCTCTTCGATGGAACACAACAGAGCGACACGACTTCCCTGAGGGTGGCCTGAGGTCCTTGACGTTCCTCTGTAGTTGTGGCCGCCTCGTGTGCTTCACTGCCTTGCGACCTGTGTAGCTGAACTTGGCATTAGCCATTGAAACACCAGAAGTTGGCAGGTCCGTTGGCCCTCGGCGCTCCTGGTGCTTTTCATAAGATGAAAGCATGTTCACAGCTCCTGATCACGTGTGACAGTGTCAAAGGGATAAAACGTGTCCGTGGAAAGCAAGCAAGCGACTGTTAGATGGTTATGACCTTGCCATGCTTAACCAGTGTTGCAGCATTTCAGCACCGCGGGACTCGCTTTATGGTAGTCGGGGAGGAACTTTTTCACAGCGGGTCAATGATTGGGTAGATGGTCTAGTTGAAGGTGCATAGGATATGCCTATGCGAGGGTCACCCATCCAGAGACCGGCCTACAGCGCTAGACAATTGCAATACACACCTTACTAACCACTTTCCCAATTTAGGTATCAGGGATGGAAGGTACTTTTCCGTGAACCCCTTGAAGTATGTCAGGGAATACCCGGCGCTGCAGGGCAATTTGGTCACCTTGTAATCCCTTCTGGTTCAGCAAGGTGATCAATGACGCCAGCATGCCCCCGGCAGAAGCCCGTGGGGGCAGGGGAAACGCCAAGCCGGATCGCCCGTGCCAACAATGCCCCCCATAGGCGATGCGCCCCCGGTAAAGACAACCTATAGCTGTCAACACGAGTAAGTGTCATGACCGGATGCAAGATAGCACAGAACATGCACAGGTCCAGGTACCAGGCTAGGAGATATGAGAGGAATTGAGTACCATTGGCGACGTGGTCCACGTGCCCTCCTCCATAGCGGCTGGAACCCCGCCCCCATTCCATTTTTCGCTTTCCCGTGTCTGCGCTGGGGAAACCCTAATATCCAATAGAACGCCACGTCTTGGGGACCGGGTTATGTTTCAAGTCCATTCTTTACGATGGGTAGGACCGATCGCCAGGGTTGTGTCAACGAAAACCTACCTCGGACTGGTCCCAGGGTCGCTCAGTGAGTGCCCTGGTGGGTGCCCTGGTCCCAGATCTGGGAGGGAATACCAACCCCAGTGACAACCAGTCCTTCATCTCATTGGAGCATGCCTGATTGTTTGTCAGGCATGCATACAAGCACTTGGGAAGGTACCATTTGATAGTTTATGCACATTAAATTTTCGCTTAATGGACTAGCCCTAGGCTGCATCCTTTGGGGTTCACTTTAAAATGTGCCATTCCGCGAGAAGCCCTCTGCAGGTTGATATTTTTCATTTCCATTAAACATGTGGTCATCTTTTTAATTTTTCCTAAACAAATTACCCATCTATTTTTTCATTATAATATCCTGCAGCTATTTTTTCCGACCTTGTATCTTATGTTTTTTCAAATGTTTCCCTTTAATTTTTTTTTGAGCAGTGTATAAACTGAGGTTTACAAAAGGTGATTCAGGCAAGATCCGTGAGGGATTTTTCGTACGCTTGTTCTTTGATTAATATTAATGACTGGCGGCAGTAGCTGCGTCTGTCGAATGCACGCTGATTCAACACACCCTTGATTTACTTTGTCTCAAATTCTACCCGCTTCTGTGCCCCTCTGTTTTGAAGCGTTTTCACATTACTCACAGGTTTTGCACCACCAGCACAGTATTTTTCGAACAGCTGTTATTTTTTTCTAATTGATGTGTTCGGTCTAGTAATGTTTCATGAATTGTATTCTCACTAATAATAGACAAGTCAGGTTTTGAACCAGATATAATAATAATGTTGTATTGATACATGTTATATGTGGTAACAAAGCAAATTTTTTTTTTTCAGAGCAGATATTGTTTTTGCTGCTAAAGTTATACACGCGATCAGTCAAGTGTTACTTTTCGCACAGGCTATAGTGGATAGTTTTTTTTTTTCAAATGTGATAGGTTTTTCTACTGTACATGAGGAAAAGTGATATATTGACGACAGGTGGGGAGTTATGTGGTTAAACACAGGGGGGGGGTCCTCTTGAGGTGTTGTCACGCCCCTAAAAACTATGAAATTAAAAAGCGAGTCTGTGTAATCTGTAAAATAACAATGTTTTTAATACTTTACCATGGGAATTGTGTAATAGTTAGTAAAACAACACAACACACGGGTCAAAAATGCATTTTACGCTTAGAAACAGTTTTAAGTCTCCCCTCCTCCTACCTTAGGGCCGCGTTGACACCACTGGCTGCATGGCGATTTTTCTCGTTGCGTGTCAGGTGCGTGGCGGCTCTGCTTCCGCGGTTTTTTCTGGTCCTTACCACACCAGAAAAACCGTTGCCGTAACGCCCTGGCGCGGGGCGCGACCTTTGCTGGGCTGCGTGTAGGCGGACATCATAGAGGGATGGAGCAGCCCGGACAGGACCAGGTTTCTCTATGTCTTCTCACGACAACAATTGTCAACCTTTTGTTCACCACACCTACTACTACCTTCCACAACATCCGAAAACATGGGTAAGTGGGCTGTCTGTGTTTATTTTCAGTAACAATTTACAAATTTGATGTAGGCTTGTTAAAACGAGCTTATTTTCGCCTACATGAATGTTGTACCGCCACTCAGAATACACACTCCCGTTGTTAAACGTCATTAATTAATATGTGTTTGTGTACAAAAGACATATGAAACATAATTTTCCGTAATTCTAGTTGGCCTGGAAAAAGCTTCAACAACGTTTTGCGTTTTTTTTTGGTCGCGTGGAAAATAGGCGTCAGTTATATTTTCTAGAATGCCGCGTTTTCCGCGCGTCTTCAACGCAGGCAGTCGCAAGCTCTAACCGGTAAACAGGGAGGCCGAAATAAGAAAACGGGACACGACACGAGCTGAGACGCTTACGCACACGCAGACAGGTGATCAGCAGGACACTTAACAGTGCTTTGGTTCAAATGCCTGCTCTTCCCTCTTTTACACAATACACTCAAAACACACGAGTCCGGGGTAAGCCGGCGAACAACACGGCCAATATTATTGTGGATAGTTGTAACACTCCAAGGCTGTCAAGGCTATTTTATCCACTTAATGGTGGTTTTTTTTTTTTTTTTTTCTAATTAATTAAAATCATGAAACTTATACATCTTCACATCAATTTATTAAAAGTTTAACAAAAATTATGTTTTTGGCCCTATGAAATGTTTTATTTTTTTCTTACTTGTTTTTTTGTTTTTTGATGGATGTATAAGAGCCCTATTGTCCAACTTAGGATTATTAGGGCCCGA
>NC_056614.1:20201823-20205409 GCF_018340385.1 Cyprinus carpio | reverse complement strand
CCATAACTTTTTGTCAGCACAGTCTGAAGATGATTGTACTCTTATTTTTTGGGAAAATCAGACCAAGGTATGATGGAGCAAAAAAGTAGGGTTTCAACATAATCAAAGGTGGCCGACAGAAAGTCTGCTTATATGGCATAATGATAGTTTGTGTCGTCATGACAAGAATAGTTTTGGATCAGTTTCATTTACATGGTGATGCAATCAAAAGTTAGGAAGCAGTTCAAAAATGCAATTTAAGAATTAATGAATGCTTATTACCCAGACCAATAGGTGGCGCTAGTTGCCAACAAATTGATGTGGCATGATCAATTTGTGGTGACAATGGCACATGCAAAGTTAGGTGTAAATATGTCAAATCTGTGCAGAGATACAGCCTCAGATATATTTTGGCATCCTTTCCAACAAATTCGTTGGTGCTACTAAACGAAACAGCTTTCAGATATCGACACGAAATCCATAACTTTTTGCCAGCATCATCTGAAGATGCATCTGGAGTCACATTTGGCAGCAAATTCGACTAACGGTTCAGGAGAGGAGTTTGAAAAATTAGGTTTTCAAATAGCGAATCAAAATGCATGATTGCGAAGTTTACCTAATTTTTTGGTCATAATTGTACTCACTGCTCGCATGATCCAAAGAATTTAGGAGACCACTTTCATTCCAATAGTCCAATAGTCCAATGTATTCAAACGCTATTAGCATTTATTGTGAAAATTTCTTTTATAACTTTGACCATAAGGTGTCGCCAGCCCAAAGTTTTGAGCACCATCAGCACGGTGTCAAACATTTTGTAATTAGTTTCATAATGATACGCCAATGCGTTTGTGAAATACAGCACTTAGGTAATAATTAAATGGCTGACGCTCAAAATGGCTGACATGGGAAAACTGGGTAATACTCGATTCAACATGATGCACCAAATCTGAAGAGCATCTGCTTTTATGATTTTGGCCAAAACCACTTCAGAAGTTATAACCAAAAATGCTGCATTTTTTCATATCTCCTGACCACTAGGTGGCTGTGTCGAAACACTGCAGGTAGTCTCTCAGGTCATGCTTAGTTATAACACCCACCAAGTTTGATCTCAATGCCAAATCGTTGGTGGAGTTATAGCTCCCGCAAAGATTTTTTATGCTTTTAGAATCTGGTCGCTGGTATTCGAGAACTAAGCTGATCTAATCAACTTGGATTCCATAACTTTTTGCCCAGCATGGTCTTAAGATGATCTGAGCTCATTTTGGTGAGAATCGACTAACCGTCAGGAAGAGATAGAAAAAGTACTTTTTTAGAATATCTAAAATAGAAAAAAACTAAACCTTATGTATTTTTTGAATTTTTTGGGAGTTCAATCGACTTGGCATGAGCCAAAGCGATTCAGAGAAAAAATATAATGTTCCTTCTGTACCTTGCGTGGTTCAAACGCTATTAGCATACATTTTTTGAAAGTTTGACAAATGGTGTATGCTTAGAGAGCTGGAGTTAGAGACTTTAAATTTGCATATGGTTAATGTTGACACCGTCCTCTACGAGTGTGCCAAATTTCACAACTTTCCCTGGCAGTCGGCTTCTATGGGCTGCCATAGACTTGGCGGGCGAAGCGTGAAGAATAATACACACACATTAAATATGAAGCAAAAGCAAAGAATTACGGGCCGCGTACCAGGAGCAAGCTTCAGGACAACGGCGGAATGAGTAATTAAAACTCAAGTGAAAAGATTATTTTTAGGCAAATGGCTTTGAAAAACAATAGCATAACAACTAGTATTAGGATTTATTGGCATATCACGATTGACCAGTAGGTATGAAAGCTACTAAATTATGGCCGACAGAAAGGTTCGGCTTATTATGACATAATGATATTATGTTGTCGTATGACCCAAGGATATTTTGAAATCCTTTCATGCAATAGGGTCAATGCAATCAACGTGATGACATTTTCAAAAAAAAATGCTAATAATTAACGGAATTAAGATTGTTTATTACTCCATACCAATAGGTGCGCTGTACCAATTAGATGTGGTTTGACAATTGGTTTGACAATAGCACATGCAAATTTGGTGTAAATAGGCCACATCTGTCAGAGATACCGCCTCCAAACATTGTTGCCATCCTTCCAGAAAGTTCGTTGTGCGCTAAACGAAATTGTTCGTATAATATCGACACGAAATCCATAACTTTTTTGCCAAAGCTTCTAAAGATGATCATGATTCGCATTTGGTGGAAATTTGTACAAATGTGTAGGAGGGTTTGAAACGGATTTTTTTTCAACCTGAAACAAAATAGCGGACAGGAGATTTGGCCAATTTTATCATAAGTAGTATAAAATGATCTGAGCATGACTTTTCTGGAATATAGGGAGACAGTTTCCATTAGGCAATCTAATTTTGTCCCAGCAGGTTATTAGCATTTATTGTAAATTTCTTTTCTTTTTTGACCTGGTGATTTTTTCAGCTAGTTTTTGCAGAACTGCATCAGAACGTTATTCATTATTTTTAATAGTAGTTTAAGTGGTATTCATCTTAAATAGTTTGTGAAATAATTGCATTTTAATTATTCAAAATAGCTGTGGCGACCAAAATAAGTTGTATGGAAAAACTGGACATCTTTAGAGCTTCATGACGTGGTCCGCAACAGGAATCTAAAGAGATCAGTGTTTTTTTGGTTAACCCTTTCAGAATTTATAAGCAAAAAAAATAGATTTTTTAAGTAATCTCCTGACTACTTGGTGGCCTTGTGCCAAAACATTTACCAAGTAGCCTCCAGGCTATGCTTGTTATAACACACTTTTACAGTTTGGTCTCAATACGCCAACATTTTGCCAAAGATATAGCCTCCTCGCGTGCATTTTGCGTGGCTTTGAGTCAACTTTGTTCATATGTCATTCGAGGACGGTTGGGACAGAGATCAACTTGAATTCCATAACTTTTTTGCCAACATGGTCTAAAGATGATCTGGAGCTAATTTTTGGTGAGAATCTGGAGACCAACTGTCTAAGAGAAGAGATAGAAAAAGTAGTTTTTCAGAATATCTAAAATAGAGAAAAAAAACTAAACCTTGCGATTTGCGATTTTTGGGGTTCATCCAACTTGGCATGAGAAAACCCAAGGGTTCAGAAGGAAAAATATAATGTTCATAAGGTACCTTATGGTTGAAAAGTTATTAGCATATAATTTTTGCAAGTTTGGACAAGTGAGGTGGTCCTACAGAGAGTTTGAGTTAGAGGGCAAAAGTGCTATTGTTCATGATGACACTGTCCTCTATCAGAATGGCAAAATTTCACAACTTTCCTGCAGTGGGTTCTATGGGCTGCTTGCCATAGACTAAGCGACATTTACTCTACTTGAGGGATAGGTTAGTTAATGCTGTTAAACATGGGGGAAAAAATGCATTACAAATAAATAAGTAAATAAGTAAACCCTTCAGAGTAGGCTGTTCTTAAACTTGAACGTCAGTGTTGAATTACAAATCAAAGCAAGCGGTGTACAATCTTTAAGTTTTCTTTAACTGAAAAAAAAAAATGTGCATTTTCATTCATCCAAAGGCTAAAGTTGCAATAATTGTTTAGTTAAAAACTTTAAGAAAA